>NW_028249987.1:0-41826 GCF_964263255.1 Lissotriton vulgaris
TTAGCTGTGGAAGCACTCACAGTCCCTCCCGCCGTTCCTTCTTTCCTATCAATTATGTACACCAAGGCCTTTTGTGGTGTTTGAACGTCCGCCGTTTATTCATATAATAAGTCGGTACACACTTGCCATTGTGGCATTGGTCATAAACATGCTCATTTCTGGCTTATCTTGGACTACAATATAAGGCATAGTCATAACAGGTTATACAGTGCACATCCTGTACTTTATTGGCTTTTGTTAACCGTAACTTGGCTCCTCCCAGTCATGATATCTTTTCAAGTGTGTCATAAATCTCTTTCCAACTGCCATGACAGCTCTACTTCTGTCGCTTACTTGGTACAGCAGATCGCAGCTTCGAGGCTTGAACCTGCTACCGAATGTCTGGCGTTCGGGTCCCAAGGCCATGCCTGGGCTACAAGTGCCGTGTCCAACCCGCGCTGACCGTTTCGTACCCTTTTGTCTGCCTTCCAGTATCCCTGCCATGGGGCATCCCAAGGTCCTTGTCTGGGCGATTGCCCTCTCACGTCCTTATGTGAAGATATTTCTTGTCAAACCTCGTGACTCCCGCCCCTTTGACACAGTGCGGATATGACTCCTGCATTCTCTGGTGTGGGTGGATGGGATCCATTTCCTGCGGCAACAAAGCTGTGGACTGCTTGTCCTGGTCTCCTTTTTGCTGTGCTCGTGACCACACCCTTCTTTCTGATTGGGTCCTTTGAACTCACACTCTCTTGGTCACTCGCCGGCTTTTTCCTTGGCACGCTCTTGTGCCCCGCTGCTGCCGTACCCTTTGCCTGCCACCCACTAAGGGGTTAGCTGCCCTCCTTCTAGCTGAACCTCCCTGTTGGCAGTATAATCCAAGAAATGGCAGACACTGTGTCCAGTCTTGAACTTTTCACAGAGAAGTAATTTCCGGTGGTTAGTATATTTAGTTCAATGGAAGAAAAACAGGACTACAGCAAGAAGGACTAGAAGTGTCTGTAATGGCCTGGAGGAGGTGGCTACCTTCAGCAGTATATGCCTGTGCATAACTGACTGGCCTTTCAGAGCTGCTGTTCTATAGCGTTTGATATGCAAAGGACTTACACAGTGGCGCCCAGTGGTGCGCAATGTCGTGTATCGTAAATAACGTTGATGGGTGAAGAAATCTTCAGTTTGTGGATGACGAGATGTGCACTACTGTAAATTTAGTTGCGTTCTAAGAAGGCATCACGTCGAATCGAAACAGCCTGGAGTCGGGTACGACTTCAGTCAATTAGAAGAGGACGCCAAAATCTTTCCCGTGTTCCTATTTTTTTCCTGGTTTTGATCGGAGTGAACAAGATTTCTCATATGAGGAAGCAATCTACATGCCAGCACCTTGCTGAGGATTTTAAAATCCAGGTTGAGCATAGAGAGGGGTCTAAAATCTCCCACTCTAGCACCTGTCTCCTTGGTCTTGGGGAGTGGAACCACCAATGTGTCCCATGTAGTGCCAGGGTGTTCACCCTTTTCAAGTGAGTCAGCGTACAGGATCTCTAACCGTAACGCCAGGCCATGGGCGAACTGCTTAAAAAATTCTGCCGGGAGGCTGTCTGGGCCTGGCGCCTTGCCCGGAGCCATGGCTCTAATGGCAGCACGAATCTTGTGTTGCGTCACCAAGCCCCACAGCTCCTCTTGCACTTGACGGTCCACGGTCCGGAGTGGAAAAGGTTCTAAGAAGTCCTTAATAAGTGATGGACTGGCAGCAGTTGGGGCAGTATACAACCTCTCAAAGTAACTCTGGAAGGAGGCATTAATGTCGTCTGGGACGTAAAGCATGTCACCTGTTTCCTGCCTTAACTGAGTGATGGGTGAACCACGTGCTTCTGGCTAAATTAACCATGCCAAAAGTAACCCTGGGCGTCGTACTCCGCTCTGCCAGCGGAGTTTGCGGAGATTTACCAACCCAGCGCTCCGATGGGAATGCAAAGTTGGGCAAATCTTCGCCTCCCTGGCAGAGCGGAGTACAAGGCTTGGCCCCCATAGAAAAATGAAAAAAACACCACTTACCTTGTCTTCTGCCTTCCTCCTACTCGCTGCGGTGTCTCCTCCTCGCCGCGGTGTCTCCTCCTCGCGTCCCTGTAGGTATTACATCAGCATGAACTACGCACGCGCAGTTCACGGAAGACGTAATACCTACATGGACGCAAGGAGGAGAATGTGGGAAGAAGGGAGACACCGCAGTAAGGAGCAGGGAAGGCAGAAGACAAGGTAAGTGTTTTTAAAACTACGCACACTCTGCCCACAGTTAGCCAAAAGCCGACCAGCTTACCCCTCCTCCTTCTGCACCCTACCCAGCTACTCCTTATAACTGTGACAAACAAGGTGGCCCAACACTTCGTGGTAACTTGCTCGCAATTCCTGAAGCCTAAGCAATAACGCGGGGTCAGCCCCCTGAGCATTACTGAGCTGGCGCAACTTTCTCTCCAATTCTCGAATTTTTTTACGTATTTGCCGTTGTGCCTTAATGGATTGCCCCTTGCAGTGGCCACATACCACTACCTTAAAGGCCTCCCATTCCAATAGGGTAGAGGACGCAGTTTGCGCATTTGTGTGGAAGAAGGAGTCTATGAGAGTAGTTAAGGATGACCGATAAGGGCCATCCTCCAATGTCAATGGGTTGAGCCTCTATAAAGGGATCAGCGGGCGTCTCCCTATAGGTTTGTAAACCAGCAGTAGAGGACTGTGGTCAGATAGGGTGCGCCCCAAATATTCAGTGTGCGTTATGGAGCCACTAAGCGTCGGCATACGGAGAAAGGTGTCAAGTCTGGTGTGCACTTGGTGGATCAGGTAGAAGAAAGAATATTCCCTATTTCTGTCGTGTTGCCTTCTCCATATATCTTCTAGGCTCCAATGATGAATCCAGTCCCTGAACCCTGCTGCTGCATGAAGTGACTGCACCCCCAGGAGCGGAGGATGGGAGCGGTCGGTCATAACATTTGCAACACAATTAAAATCTTTGCCCAGCAACACTTGCCCACCCACACATGCCGCCATCTGAGTAGAAAGAGAGGATAAGTAAGTGACCTGATTCTGATTGGGAGCATATACGTTACCTAATGTTATCGCTTGGCCTGCCAGTCTGCCCATCACGAATACGTACCTACCCCCAGCATCTACCAGTGCATGTGTGAGGTCGAAGGGGACTCCATGCCTAATCTAAATTAATACTCCCCCTGAAAAGGTTGTTGCAAAGACCTGACCCCGCCACCTTTGATGGGGGTTTCCAGCTTTCCCCTTGGCTAGGGTATACAACGTTTACCACGCATTTTGTACCACGCACTACACTTACAACGCAGGCATTACCACGCATACCATTACAACGCATTGCGCTGGGGGGCGCTCTAGGATAGGGAATAAGTTTAATTTTATATCCAACACCTTCCCTAGTATCCACGGGGACTGGAGTTGGAATATAAAATTATACTTACCACTATCCAGCACCTCAAAGCGCTATGCGTTGTAACGGTATGCATTGTAAATACCGCGTTGTAATGGTATGCGTGGTAATGGTATGCGTGGTAACGTCATACACCCCTTGGCTAGATATGTCTCCTGAAGGAGGGCTATATGTATATCTCTATGTCGTAAATACGATTAAATATTGTGATGTTTGGCCATGGATCCCATCCCTAATATATTCCAGGTTAAAAACCTTATTACATTCTGTGTGTGTGTCATATTTACGATGAATCCCTCAGCGGACACCCCGCAGGCTCCCCTTTGCGTCCACTCCCCCAGCCATGTTTGGGCACTCTATTCTGCAAACATCCGAACATAAACAAATTGAACAATACCTCAATTAAACAACTCCCCTATCCCAGGGCAGTCCGACAACGGCCAGCCGCCCAAACTGCATGTAGAACATCGAGCACTAAATGAGGCCCAACCTTAGTCAAGTAATGGTCTCAATAGGGGGTGGCAGAGACTAGAGTGTAAAATCTAAAATGTGTAGCTACCCATATTGTACCGGCCCAAGCTAGGGTAAACCATTGCTAGTCTTCCAACAGGCACCCAGGTACCTCCCGCCCCCACAAAAATCCACCAGAATGACTTTCTCATCTCAGAATCAGATAATCTCTTCTGACGTGTTAGGAGTCACCACCGGTAAGGTCACACTACCATTGAGAGAAAAGTCTGTCAACCCCCTCTGTTTCCCTTGAGGAGAGAGACTCTGCCTCCGATGGAGACTTCCTGCCCTGCACAATTGCTGCTACTGCCTGCAGTGCCTCCGCTCTCTCCTGCTACGTTTGCAAGGATGTTGATCACTTCGAGGCTCCTCGTCTGGATCGTCTTCTGGTTCTCTTCCTGTGCTCTCGGATCCCAGGTGCTGCAATGTTTGTATGCACATGTTGGTGGGCTCCAGTTCTGTACGTTTCTATCCACCCCATGCAGATTTTGGATCCTCACAAAAAATGTGACTATCCGTCAAGTAGGATACGTAGGCCCGCCCAGAAGATCAACGAGTACTGGAGGCCTTCTTCTCTCAATACTTTCTTCGCCTCCAGAAAGGACGCTCGTTTTCTCTGGATGTCCAGCGTGTAATCAGGAAGATGGAAAGTCTACTGTTATCCACAGTGTATGGTCCCTCTGTTCGAGCTTTTTGTAAAAATGAGGTCCCTGTCTCTAAAGTGGAGGAGTCTGGCCACCACCGGACATGGTGGTCGGCCAGGGGCTGGTGGTCTAGTTGGTACCCGGTGCGTGGTTTCAAGGATATAGAAGGTCGACAAACCCTCCGGGGCCACTATAGTTCAGAGCCATTGCTCCAGAAAGGACACCATGTCATCACCCTCTGCTCCTTCAGGCAGGCCAAGAACCCGAATATTGTTCCTCCAGTTTCAACCTTCGGCATCTTCTGCTCTCCTCTTTAGTTCACAGATTCTGTCTGTGAGGTCTCTCACTTGTAACGCTAAGGACTGTTGTGACGGTTTGAGATCCGTTATTCTGGACTCCATGGTTTTTACCCTCTCGGCCAATTTCTTGTTCTCCTCTCTGAGCAGGCTCAACCCCACTGACACCGTGCTGATATCCTGTTGCAGGGTGGACTTGGTGTCAGCAATGGCTTTCAGTATTTTTGTTAGCTGCTGCTGCACTGGGTCAACCACATCTCTCTGCGGCCTCTCTTGTGGGCTTTCATCCAGATCCTGGGTGGCACCTACTTGCTTTCGGCTTTCCCATTTCAGTCAAAAGTTTATTAGCATGACCTTATTATGCAAAAAGGTATTGAAAAGTATTGTCCAGGGCCACCTTCCAGCTCCTTGCTATTTCAAAGTCACACATGCCATTGCCCAGTTTCCCAACTCCTGTAGTGTTTCGGCCCAAGTTCCAACTACCATGCCCTCAAGTGGTCAGGTATGCCACCTTACGTCTCGGCTTGTGGCTTTGTATCTGCAGTTGTGTGTTCAATGACAGGAAGGTTCATTTTCCAGCTGAGACTGTTTGCAGCCCCCCCCCTCAAGAGGAGTCTGGTTCCAATGTTACACGCGTGAGTCCCACTGGCCGAGATGTTGACGCAGGCTACGTTTGGGGGTCCTGCTGCTCGGCCCCACTGGTCGCACCTTCCTTGGGACCCTATCCGAAAGTCGCAGCCCAGGTACAGTCCTTCGGTGAACCCCACAGCCCTGTAGAGCTGCCCCAGTGCCGGACCGCCCTTCACAGGTTCTCTCACAGGTGAAGGACCTCCACCCTGCAGGCACAGCCAGCTGATCCCAACGCAGTGCGCAGTCTGTTCCACAGTCATGCAGCGAGACAAGTGTGAGAGGGGCCCCTTAGTTGCAGTCTCCAAGGGCCTGCCACCCGACCCCCGTGCTGAGCTCACGCCGGTCCCTGGGTCAGCCCCTGGTGTCCAACTTCACCTCGCCTACTCAACGCAGCTTGGGTTGTGGGATTTTTCTGTCCACCTGATGGCTTGCGGGATACTAAGCCTCCTGGCCGGTCTTCCAGACCTCCGCCCAGTCTTCTCAGAGGCGTATTCTGCAGCTGGCAGCAGACACAGGTCTTCGACAGTGTCAGGATGACCCACACCCTGTGCACCCTCCAGGCAAAGCAACGCCCGACAAGCCGTCAAATCCCCGGGCTCCCAGGCAGCAAGGGACCTCATGCCTCACACAATTCTCCCAATTTCCAGGGCCACCTGCTACGACCCGGGGTGCAGCTCTGACTCCTCTCGTTGGCCCACTGTCACCGGTGCTGGTCACCTCCGCTTCACCGGGTTCTTCGGCAAAGCGCCAGGGTCGTCACCCGCATCAGTAGCTGGTCTGTGCTGGAGCATCTGTTGCACCTCTCCATCTCAGTGGCCTATGCGGGCAGCCCAGGTCCTCCGTTATTCGTACGGCTATGCCACCGTCTTGAATGTCAGCACCCCAAGCGTCCATCAGACAGCCATCCACGCTTCCAAGCAGCAGAAGACCCAGCGACTGTCTCCAGGGTTCCCTCGTCTTCCAGGGCTATCCCAAGCTGAGTGCTCGGGCCACGTATGCTGCCGGGAAAGCAGGATAATTGCGGGCTGGTGCGGACCAGCGAGCTCACGCGCCCGCCATCCTCAGCATCCAAGCCATGCTCCCTTACGCAACTGTTGCAACATTGTTTTCTTGAATGGACACTCTCTTACACTATTGGCCCTTAATTTAAGCCTCTTTACTATGACATCATGACTCTGGCATCTATACTCATATCTTTGTTTACATTCACTTTATAATACAGGTTTTCTCAATTTCATTTTCTGAGCATTACTAGAATTATTAAAGCTATGCTCAACTGCTATTCACTACATCAAGTATCACAAAAAATTAAAAAGTAAAACAAGATCCACCTTTACCTTATCTCCTTCCCCAATCTCAATGTAATTAATTCCGGAAGAAGTTAGGGCTCTTCAACCCTGTATGGAGGAAGCAAATGAACAACTTTGGATGACAAATGGACTCTTATGGGCAGTCATCTTACTAAAGTGTTAATTTAATATTCTTTTTCCTTGTGTCTTCCTTTATGTGCTACCCTCTAATTTTCCCGTGTCTATCCATCCATGTCTATGGTATTTGGTATCCCTCTGTGACAGGGATACTCAAAGTACAGCCTGACCTTTAATTGCGGTCCCCTGTTGAACAGTAACCCTGGGCTGCTGTTCACTTGACAGAGCAGGAACATTCAAAAAGTTGTGAAACAAATAAGCATATTTTATTTGCACATTAACTAAAGTAACCATAAAGAAGACAATAAAGTGTCCTAGACAACCTATCTTTAGGAATTCCTTTAGCTATAAAGACATCTTGCACTAAACATGTAAAAAGACTTCAAAAAAGTGTATTTTATTAACATGCATGTGCGTTATTCCTTAGTAGATCAGATGATATCACTGCATTGAGAGGTATTTATTAGCAGTGATCGTTTTCAAACATAATCTTGGAAAGATCCATATTTCCCTCATTCCGAAAACAATGCCATTAGTGAACCAAGAGGCAAGTAATTTGTCAGGTGCACCTTGTGTGTAGCGTTAGTTGTTATATAATTAGAACAACATTAAACGTTTATTAAATACAACACAAGAGAATGTTTTGTACAGAACACATCCTAAACTCATATATTTTAAGGGGCTCTCATTTATGGAAATGAAGAAAAAAGAAGCAAAGTGAAATTAACTAATTGTCTAGGATCACAAAATTTCGTCAAGTGGGGAAGCCAGGACTGATGCCAGGTTTTTTGGTTTCTCATTTTGCAATTCAGCCACCAGATGAGTATCTCTTTCCACTCACGTTTTACATTAAAAGTTCATGATTTGAGTTTAATTATTGGTGCATGAGAATAGACCGTTGGTGGCAGACAGAAGTCAGGTGAAGGATCGGTTTGTTGTCCACACCATGCATCTGCTTTGCGACCCCTACTCCCACCTTAAATCACCATGACCCTTGCTTTGCTGGCATGAGTGCGGCCTTCAAGCATGCCACAGACGGTACTTTGCTGCCCTGGGGGAATGATTGCGAGTACCCATGCTCTATGACTTGTTCTGGGGTCTAGACGTACCATCTTCCTCATGCGGTCTCACCATTCTTAACTATTCATTTTTTATCAATATATGTCTTTTTCTGTTATTTTGTTCTTAATGATATTTGGTCATCTATATTGTTCTCCCTTTCTCCTTTTTTGAGGGCTGATTTACTCTGTATCTTACTCGTTCTCATTTGGCATTTTATCACTATACACTTTTTTCTTATTTGTGTCTTCATTTTTTTGAGAATTAAAAATATACGTCATTGTTGTATATAATTTTTAGGGTTGGGCGTAACTGGCGTAGTTTCTCGTAATTATGCGTAATTGTGTGAGAAGCATAATCTAGCATTTAACACTATTTTCTTAGTGCAAAATGCACCCTTTCATCCAAATGGACAAGTGGATGCTTAAGAAAATAGCTCTAAATGCTGCAGGACACAAACAGCAGTAGGCGGCAGCCGCTAGCTCTCTCTTTGTTCATTGTCCATGTGCTCCTGTGGTCAAATTTTTGTCCAAAATTACTTTTAATTTATCAAGCTGGAGTTTTCGCATACTTTGGTAATGTATCATCACAAGAGTAACGCGTAATTACTGAAATTATCCTGCATATTTTGAATTTCGCCTAGGCCAAATTTTTCTATTTTATGTGTAGATTATGCAAGCATAAATAGTTTTTTTACATTAGGGTTCTTAAACCTTATATAGAGGAAATAAACAACTCCAAAACTTGGATGACAAATGGACTAGTAAAGCTTTTAAGAGTACTGAGGTAGAACAACATGTTGAAGATCAACAAGATGAAGTTCATGATCTTAAACAATTGCAATCTAAAGTTTAATTACTAAAGAATTAAGTTGAATACCTCGAAAATGGAAATTGTCGAAACCATCTTTGTATATACAGACTACCAGAAAGGCTGGAAGGTTCTGATCCTATTTCCTTTTTTCAGTTCTTTATTACCAAGGTTATAGAGAGGCTGGAGTCTACTTACTTAAACAACAAGTGAGCCCACAGACTTCGTCATAGACCTTGTCTTACTAATACATTACAAAAACCCAGAGGTGTCATCATTCTGTTTCTGGAGTACACTGACTTTCTTAGGGTCACCAGAACAGCCAGGAGCTAATGTGCATTACCAGATCACACAAGCCTTAAGTATTTTTTCTATGTATGTTTTGTGTGTTATTTTGTTCATCATGCTGTTTGCTCATCTATGTTCCTTTCTCTTCCTTTTTTGTAAGGTTTGACTTACCCTATATCTTATTCTTTCAGATTTGGCATTTCATCTCTACACCCCCTTATCTTATTTCTTATGTTTTATTCTTATTCTTAATTCATTTGAGAATTAAAAATGTATGTCATTGTTATACACATTTATCTTTCTTATATGTAGATTACCTGAGTACAAATTTTAATTTTCAATGAGTTTAAGTGCAATGTCTTGGAATGTAAAGTGGTTGAGTTCTCCTACCAAAAGGCAAAACGTTTTGTCACATTCATCTAAATTAAAAGCCGATATCGAGCTTTGTAAGAATTGCATATAATTGTTACAGAAGTTATAAAACTTTAAAAGGGTTGGATAGGAACTTTTGTAGTAATTGTTTGTAATAAGTCTCTGGAAGGTAAAATACTTCAAGATGCTGACAAAAATGGGAGATGGCTTGAAGTAAAGCTAACTATCAACAAAATACCATTATCCATTTTTAATGTTTATGCTCCCACTGAACATGACAGATTCTTCTAGAATTCCTAATTCAGAAGACTATCTGATTTTTGGTGATGGCTGCAATCTTGTTATTTACCCCTTTTTAGAACGAATTTCTAAGATTACCGCCCTTACTACTGATATAAAGCAAAAGATCTCATGTGGATGCATAGAGGGTCTGTAATCCTTCTCTGAGAAAATATACCTTTAGAACCCCTGTACAATTTTCTCAATCTAGAATTGATCATTTATTTGTTTCTAAGGCTATAACCCAATAGATTTGTAATGCTGATATTGGCACAATACTAATATCTGACCACACACTTGTTACCTTGTACTATGATCTCTTACTTGTTACGAAAAGTAATAGGAGACGGAAATTCAACAACTCTCTTCTTTCACACAGGCTTTTGAGTTGTTTATAAATGAACTAGCTTACCCGTCGCGCGTTGCTGCGATCTCTGAAGAAAGGAAAGTCAAGGAAACTCGTTATGATCACATTCAATTTATGTTGTGTCATTTTTATTGAAACATATTCATTTTAATATGGAAAACATTTTAAAAGTGTTGTTTATTTATTTGAGTGCTTGTGGATACACGGTATTTTTTGTTTTTCCGTCTGGTGCGTACACGAATAAATCAAATGGTTTTCCGACGCGTGAGCTGGCCACATACAGTTGTCCATGTGAGAAGCACAGATTCTCCAAATGTAGTCCACACACTTGCAGCGATTGTCCTTGTGCTTTGTTGATAGTCATTGCAAAAGCGAGTCGCACCAAAAACTGTAAACGTTCAGTATTGGAAAGATTATGAGGGCCCTGGGCGGCCTGGGGGCCGATATTTAACAATTTTTATTTCTTTTTTTTTCCAGAAACCTTCGCTGGAGTATACTCAACATTTTTTAACAATGTTTTTTTTTTTGCCAGAAACATTCGCGGGAGTGTACTCAACAACTTCCCAAAGTTTCATGGCGATCGGATGAATCGTGTAGTAATGCATAAAGGACAAACAGACATACTTTTGTTTTTATATATATAGATAAAGGCGAAATTCGCAATCCTTGTTTTATTATTTTTTTTTTTTTACATCTGCTGGCCTTCTAATTACCATTAATGTATTCACTTAAATAGCAGAGGCACCTGCCTGTTCATGGAGGACCAAGGTTGGGTGAGCTGGGGCCACTCCCAATTTGGTTAGAATTCCACTGGTATGCGATCAAACGGGATCATTACTTCCACTTTTAATTGTGGATGTGTGTGTTATAGGAGCATTCACCAGCCTTACATTAAACATGAGGCTAGGAAGACCCTGAGGAGCAGGTTCGGGACAGGCGTGGGGGTGGGGGTGGCTCGGGCAGAGCTGAAGAATTGTAAATATCGATTTTACCTTGAGTTTGATCTTTCCCTGAATGTAACCTCTCCATAATCTCTTGTTCCTCCAGGCATTGTTGACAAAAAGTCCGCTGAATTATGATAAATGCCTGTAATCAATGGGGGTGTTTGTGTGAAAGTGAACCCAAAGGGGGAATGACTGCTAGATCCAGACATTGGGTCATTTTCCTACTGAAAAGCAATACGGAAAATGGCAATTATTTTCGAGAGAGATTATTGGTTAGAAAAAGAATGATGTATATGTATTAAGACACCTGACACCCCGCCGCCCCACCCCACAGACAATCGACAGTAAGGTTCGTGTCTACACTCCTGAGGTACATGTTACACCCATTTACAGCACCACAAATATGTGCACGTTATTTTCCCACAAGTATGCTAGGAAAATGGCCACCCACGCCGCTTAGAATGAAATATCGGAGTCATAAACAGGACACGGCTCCCGCAATTTGATTGGCAGGAATAGCATTGTAAATTGTACAGCAAATGTGCAGGGAGAAACATGTTATTCTTTTTTGTTACTAAGTGGTACATGCTAGTATGCTGCTAATCGAAGGAGTGGGTTTGACACAAAGAACCATGTTATTAAAAAAACGATATATACATATATTTGCCTATTGAAATAAAAAAGCAATGAGCTGGCGTTCATGGAGAGTAATTCCCAGAAGGGCTGTAGGTGGCAGCAATTGTCTTAAAACGGTCTGAGCACCAATTTGGCGCATTGTAGAAGTCACTCCCGGTTGATACTTAAGATCGGAAGTCTTTATGGAGTGAAATGGACATCAGCATTTCTGGAGGAAGGATGTCACCCTGAAGTGAAAATGCAGCAATCAAGCTCATACAACAGACGGGCTCTCCTAAGCATTGCAGCACCTCTGCCTGGCACACACACGAGTTTTCCAAAACGTTGATCTTTTCTGCACGGGTCATACTGTTTTGGTAACACAATGGTATTTGTCCGCGGACCAGGGCTTGTCAGCACATGGAAAGAGAGGGACCTCTTTGCTAATGGGCACCAGGCGTACGCACGCAAGCTGATCTCGACGGACGTGCCCTACCAAGAGTACCTCAGCTGTAGCCAGGGTTCACAAACCGAGCGAAATGCATCAAGTAAAATGATAAAAACACCTTTCGAGTTTACTGCAAGGAAATAAAAGCGCACGGATATAGAACTGCATGCTTTCTTTCACATTACTAATATGAGGCTGTTGCCCGCTCCATTCCGCCAAAGTTCACCGCTCCTGTCCTCCGCTCCTGTCCGCCGCTCCTCCAAGTGCTCCTGATGATGTCAGCACGCACGTCGTTAGGGCACACGGCCGGCGCTACTTCCAAGGGACTACTTTTTTTTGGAACATATATTTTTTAAGGAATGTATATTTTTTTGTGGTATATAGCCTATGTCACTCTGCAGACCCTGACAATTCCAATGATGTATTGGGTGTTTGGATTGGCGCTGTGGTTCCCGAGTTTACCCGCTTCAAAGGTTCACAGTTATCGCTTTATAATAGTAGTATAGATTGTTTAAACTAAGTGATACTAAAGACATATCACCTCAGACCATTTGGGACTCATTTAAGGCCACTGCCAGAGATGTTATCGTCATGTATATATCCAGATAAAAGGCCATTTTTAGTAAAAAAGTATTTGAAGTTATGAAGAACATAAAAAAATTAGAAAAATTGTATTTCACTTCAAAATCCAAATCTTGTCTACATGACGTAATTGAAGCAAAGTGCAAATTTATTAAACTACTGACAGGATCCTGTATTTCCCAGCAGAGGTTATCTCAGAACGGCCACCTTCTGGCAGCACTACTCTACAGTTCAACTTCCAGAGTTTCGGAGTGACCTAATGAGGGGGAGTAAATTTGGCAGGGTACTGTGAGGAGGGAGATAAAGAATGAAAAGCATCTGGATATCAGTATAAGGAGTTGCTACTTCACACAGTAATCAACAGTATTGTAGACAATTAACATGATATGCTTATCATTACCTGCAAGAGAAAATTTTGCTTTCACATTGCTCTTAGCTTTAATAGTAGAATATTTCTTAACCTTCAGAATTTTTAATGACTCAGGAGGCCTATAATCCAAATAGTTCAATCAGTTCCACCTTAATATGCAAGTACAGCTCTTTCTTCTTTTACCGCAAGGCTTTATTAACTCTTCAGATCTTGCAAAATATCAAGTCTCAATTAGCTTTCTCACCAGATCTCTTTATCTGTGATTTTTCTCATCAAAATCTTTAATAGGTTCTTCTGACCAAGTTCCTAAAATTCTAATCCATAGTTGTGCTTTCATTCCATGACTCAGCATTTCACATCAGCATTTTGAGTATAATCCTTACCATGAGTCACAAGCTAACCAAAGGTAGTTCTTTCCACGTAAGTACACGTACACATAAGTACAGGTCTTGAAATACCTTACTCATGCTGGAATTCATAATGATTGGGCTGATCTCTGTATGCCCCTTCAATCAGAGGAGTGTTTCTCCTTTTAGACTGTCTCCTGTCAAAAATGCTTCCATAAATAGCAGGGAATCTTGATTGTGGCACTTTGGTATAGTTTGCAGAAAAACAAGATGACGGACAAGACTTCCTCAATTATCGCGAGACCTCCGCAGATCATGAGTTCTCACACAAGTACTTCAGTCTTCTGCTCAGGGAAAAGAAAATGTTTACTCAACATGTTTATTTCAGAAAATAGTTTCGAAATACTTTAAGGAGCCTTACTTTTTATGGTAAGAGAACTATACAGAGTGAATTAACATCTACATAAACATATTAAGTTTTCAATAATACTTGTGCACAATCATCCCTTTCCTCTACTGCACAAGTGGACTTGTATCCAATAAGTGTCATACCTGCATTCACCATTGGTCTGGGAATACAGCATGGGAGTGTTCAAATATCAAACCAGCATTGTGAGTGGTAACATGGATTCCTGGCCTCTAGGAAGTGTTATTGACCACATATACTATGTCTGTTCATGGTATGGTGTTTATGCTGGACTTTAACACAGAGCGCAGGAGTCCTGACAACTACAGAAGATGCTGCTTTTTACCTACTTAAATCTAGTGCTTAATACTATGGGGGGGGGGGGTCATAATAAAGTAGGCATTCTGTTGGTAAGCTATCACAAAGTTATCAAGCACTGTCAGAACCAATAGGTCTCGGTGATGCGAGAACTATTGGCTTTGTCAATGTTATTATGTTTTAGCCACAAGCACACAATTTAAGTGTGTAAGTAAGATTTTGGTATGGTACAGAAAGAGTGTTAAAATATATAATACTTCCTATAACTTCCAAGTCATCAAGTGAAATGTTTAACTGACTTCAAAAGAAATTACAAAAAACAAAAAATGTAAAATGTTAACTACCAGAACGTTGACATCGGATCAGAGCAGAAATAAATAAAGGTACAATTAAAAGTAGTGAAATGCCGTCTGATCTCTGAATGGGGACGTGCAGGGAAACAATGGTTAATCGTACCTTTGAATGAGTGTGAGTTTTGTTTTGAAGAGTGTGGCCAATAAAATCAATGGAGAGAAAAACAATTTTGTGTAGTGATGATGGTTTTCATGGCACTCATGTGTCATGATGACCCTTAGTCCACAACGGAGAGAAACAGCATAACCCGTCATCTATGGGTCATGATGTGTAATTTTTAACTGTTTCAAAATTAAAAACATTGGAATTTAATCAGAAAACAATAAGGTAAATTCAAAAGGAGAAATGTTAAGCCGTAAAGTTATCACCACATGCAAACTGAGGCAGTAATCAGTGTTCCTTTCCAAGCCTGTACTATTGCAATATTTGAATTTGACCTTTAAATCATGGAAAATAATTTGTGAATGTATGTTTACCAGTATAGTTTTCACAAGTAATATGGTTTACTGAGACACCTTTATTTTGACTTGCATGCTATATATACAAATACACAATCTATTATGAAGGCTGTATGCAGAGAAATATTAAGAGCAGGCAACGTGAACACGTTCCAGTCATAGAAAAACATGGGTAAAACTTTCTCACACTACCGCGGCCAATATTTGCTCACAACTTGCAAAAATACATGTTGATGTCCTGGCAGCCTCTCAAGGTTGATTAGTTTATTTCCGTTGGGGAGCAGAATTTAATTAATATTTAAAATATCAACAATGTGATTAAAACAACAGAGTTACCCCTGCAGTACAAGCTCTGAGCATACCCCAAAACAAAGCTATAACCCACAGTTAACCCAGCTCTAACAAAACCTTGGTGTGAGTCACATGAATTGCAATCATACTTCAAGCCACATCGGCCTATGAAAGAACGACAAGAAGACAGTGGAATTAGTCCACAGCTTCTACAGGGCTGATAGGTTGGGGTGGTGTACATCATGCACGGAAGAGAAAGTCATTAATCTAGAGGACTGTGGCGTGTTGCTCTAATACAAAAGTACAAGTTTATTCCAGGAGCAGCAGTGGCCAACATAACCGTTTAGAAGAAAGCAACACCGGGACATTAATTTAAAAAAAGCCTCTCACTTTGAAGTCAGAGAAAGAAAAGTAAAACAGGCACCCTCTGCAAACAACATCTGACATTTGACCTCGGTCTTTGAATGGCAGCAAATGTGATGAGATAAGAACAAGATTTACTGGCATGTCAACAGAAATGGAGCTCAGAGCAAGTGAATACACAATTGCTCCTGTGAAGTGCTCAAAGTCAAAAAAGTTGTTCCTAAAACAGTTTATAAAATGGGAGAAGTAGATTGGTAGTAGTTATTGGTCATTGCTGTCAGGGAAGGCTAAACACCGAAAGAGGTATGATGCATGCATCCCATGGACAAATGGGGAGAAAGAATATGAGAGTGATGATGGAGCCAGCAAATGGGAAGCCTGTGGGCAGACTGAAGCCCACATATAAAATACATTGTGTCTCTTCGAGACAGCGCATGCGCTGTCGAGCCGAAACCTAAAAAAGGACCCTGTTAAATTAGAATGTATTCTACAGGATGATGAAACACCCATTTTTAAGGATTCTGAAATGTTAACTAAATTTATAAAACACTAAAAAAGTATATACACACCTGAGATAGTTCCCCATTATGATAACATACTGCATTATTTGTCATCCATTTAGAAAAACATTATTCACATATTGATTTCTTTCCCTATTAAAGATTTTTCTTCTCAAGGTATAACTGCTGCACCTAACTGGATTAAAAAATGTAAGGTTCATGATCCAGGTGGTTTCCTATCGAATTTCGTTTTCAATTTTCCAAATTCTTAATCCCTAAACTATATGAAATATTTTGTGCTTCATATTAACTCAGCAGGAGGCACTTTTCAAGATGTTTATTTCTGTCTTCTACCAATAGAAGGTAAATATTCTAAATTCTGTGAATATTACAGGTCAATTTCATTAGTTAACACTAAATGTTTGCATAATTATAAATCTTCGTATTGATTCACTAATACCACATTTGCTAGGATAAGACAAGTCATGTTTTGTAGACTTTTTTTCAAGATATTAAATTAGTCCAAAAGATTCATTAGTGGCTATTTCTCTGGATGCTGAGAAAACGTTTGATAGCATGGACTGGAATGTTGTTTTTAATACTCTTGCTTGCTTTGAGTTTGGTCCTAAATTTATTAATCTTGTTTCACCTTTATATTCGTGTCCTAAGTCATCTGTTTTTGTTATTAGCATAATTTCTTCACCCATTCCACTACAAAGAGAAGTGAGTTAGGAAGGGTTGCCCCATTTCCCTTTTAATAAACCTTAGCCTTCCTTTCTAGAATACGACAAAATAACTAGCAATATACAACTTTTTTAGTATAACGATAAGTAGATTGGGATCTCTGTCTATGCAGATGATATTATTTCATTCATCTCTCATCTTGAAACTTCTTTACCTGCCTTTCCTAGAGGAAGTCAATAATTCTGCAATTCTCTCTTGATATAAACTTTATTCCACTTAACAAATTATTTCCACTTAACAAATTATTTTTCAAGCATGGCCTTTAACCTCCAAATGGAATCCATTGTTTTTGTGTGGGAGGGTGGTGACTAGATTCCATCAAAATCAAGTTAATTTCTATTGCTCTTTAAATTATTTCTACAGTACCCATAAATATTCCAGCTCACTTTTTTTAAAAGTGTATTCTATTTACTCTTCTTTCTTATGGAATAAGAAAGAACCGTGGGGCATATTACCAACAACTAGGGATAATTATCGCTATGTAAGTTTAGCGGCAATTTTTTTATCGCCGAGCTGCGGCGATTTTTATCGCTTAGGAGCCTTGCTATTATCAAGGTTTATCTCCTAATCGATAAAAATCGGCCGAAATGCATGAATATCGCTGTAAAGTCAGCGATATTCATGCATTACCGAGCTAATGCTCTTAGCCATGTTATCCACCTACCATTGGATAACATGGCTAAGAACTGCTCAGGGGCAGGTGTTAGCTTTTGGAGATATTCGGGCTTAGCACGAATATCTCCAAAAGTTGGTATTAGGAGATAGCGATGTTAGCGACTGTTTCCAGTCGCTAACATCTTGGCACGCCCACTTTGCATGTCATTAGTGATAAATATCACTGACATGCAAAGCGGGGCCCAAGATGGTCACTATCTCCTACTAGCTGTCGCTAGCTGGTGTTAGCAAAAGCTAGGTAATAGTGAGATAATTTTATCTCCGCTTTCTTGGCTTTCAAAGCAAAAAGGCAGAGATAAACCCCCTTGATAATATGCCCCCTAGTATGCATCATCTTAAACTAAAATGAATTAAGCAAAAGGGAGGGTTCAACTTTCCAGATTGTCAATCCTATCATAACGCATTCTTTTTAAAGCAGACTTCATATCGATTGTTTAACAATGCCAAAGACCATGCTCCTCTTTGGGTTGGTACAAAAAAAGTTTGATTTATCCTCTCTCCTTTAGAAACTTGTTTATCTTTTACAAAAAAAACTCCTTCGATGTACCTTCATATACTTAAAAATGCCTGCAGATTATTAGGACCAATATTCATTTCACATCTTGAAGATAAGGAACAATTTCTATTCACCATTATGACATAATAATTTTAATAATATAAATAACAGAACGATTAGCTGGAATTCACAGAGATAAGGGTTTAATTTTGGGATACTCAACACATTAAAAATGATATGTTTCTTTCCTCTCCAGAAGCTAAATCTCTCTTTAACTTACTGTACTCCTATAATAAAAAATTGAATTATTTAATTCACATTATTTAAAAAGCATATAAAACAATAAAATCCAGTGGTTTAACTGTTCCATAAAACTGTAATTTTCGGAATTACTCTTACCATCTCTTAGAGCATCTAACATTTACTGTGCCTTCAATTTATCCTCTATCAGGTAGACATAAAATAGAAATTAAATTTCAATAGAAACATGACTCCAGTGTTTTCTGGCCAATAAATGTGTTGACCAAAATAGGGATAAAAATTTTAAATCCTCCCAGACAGCAAACACCACCCAAACCTTTTTGGTTTTAATAGACTCGTGGTCACTCCAGTCACCCGAAATACAATGAATCCTAGTTGCATACCTACTAGATGGTCTTGCTTTGTTTCTTTTTCTGATCTAAAAAATTATTATTTACTTTTCGATGTATGTATGAATTTCATGTGAAAGTTTGGAGACAGATGAATTCTATTTTTAGTACCAATGTTCCTTTTAATTTTGCAAATTTAATTTCAGGATGTCTTTCTGAGAAATGTTGCTCTTTAAATGGCATTATTATAGACTAGCAGCCCGTCCCGACGTTGTCCGGATATGAATTGCTCCTGGCCAGTAGTATATTGTTTTGTAGGATTTCGTTTTGATAGCATTTCTTATCTGTGACAGGCCTGTGAAACGCTCCGATTCACAGTGCACTGCTGATGCACTTAAGAGTGCGCGTTCAGTAGTGTGTGAACTCGAGTTTCCCTACTTTATTTTTCCTTGCAATATTATATACCGCGAACTCGACAACATGGCATGAGCGCAATTTACATTACAGAAGAACACATTCATTTGTGGTAGGCACGGGGAGACAAAGCGATTTGCCTGGAATCACAGGATGTTGAGCTGATGCCGAGATTCGTACGTAGCTCCCCATCTCTAAAGTTCGCAATTCTAGAACTTGTGGTGGGAGGTGTGTCTAAAAGTGTATGTCGGTGCTGGCCATAAATGAGTGAGACCTGTGCATTTTTCAAATCGGTGGTGTAAAAATATGTGTATGTTGCTGGAGATGTGGGCCGCCGTGCCACCAATGTACTTACTCGGGGAGGGTAAAGACCCATTATTCCGCAACTTTCTTTCCGCATACCATCACTCCGCATACTTTCATTACGAAAGTACCATGACTCCGCAATGCCATTATAATGCATGGCATTACATTTTATATGCTTTACCATGCATACATTTACAACAAAATTCGTTGTAAATGCATGAATGGTAAAAGCATGTTTTTTTTAAATGTTTGGATAAGGTAAGTATGGGTATAGGGGTAGAGGTTTTGGGGTACTGAGGTATATGTTTTTGAGTGTTTGGGTATTTTAAGGGTTCAGATATAGTTTTGGGTTATGGGGTACAGGGGTAGTTTTAGGGTTTAGGGCTAGGTTTGGGTTTTGGGGTATAGGGGTATTTTTAGGGTTCAGGGGTAGGTTTGGGTTTTGGGGTACAGGGGTATTTTAAGGGTTCAGGGCTAGGTTTCGGTTTTGGGGTACAGGGGTATTTTAGGGTTTAGGGGTAGGTTTGGGTTTTGGGGTACAGTAGTATTTTTAGGGTTCAGGGCTAGGTTTGGGTTTTGGGGTACAGGGGTATTTTTAGGGTTCAGGGGTAAGTTTGGGTTTTGAGGTAGAGGGGTATTTATAGGTTTCAGGGCTAGGTTTGGGTTTGGGGTACATGGGTATTTTTAGGGTTTAGGGATAGGTTTGGGTTTTGGGGTACAGGGTACATTTATAGGGTTAAGATGGGTTAGTGTTTATGGGTGTTGGAGTATTTTAAGGAGTACGGGTGGGTTATAATTATGGGGTGCAGGGGTATTTAAAGGGAGCAGGGTGGGATTAGCACACAATATGAGACAAGGCATTAAGGGCGGAACGTACCACACGCCCCCAGCGTTTGTCATGCCCCCAGCACACGCCCACAGCACAACACAGACACGCCCACAAGGGACTACTTTGCTGGCACCGTGCTTTTACATTTCAAATGTATATGGTGGGCGTCTGCATAGCCTATGTCCTTCTGCTGCAACTGCCCTTTCCAACGCTGTATTGGGTGTTGTGATTGGTGTTGTGGTTCCTGAGATTACTCGCCTCAAAGTTTTGGGCTCTCTCTTTATTACATTAGTTTGGATAGATATAGATATAGATATAGATTTGTTGTTTGTTGTTGCAATCTTAAACATTTGAGTGTGATGGTATGGTATATGCCATGATCATAGACTTGAAAAAGAATATGTTAATCCTGTTTCACTTACCTTCAAAATAGACAATTTTGGTCACCAGTGACTGTTTTTCTCAACTAATCGTCCCAAGCTTTTAATTCACAACATTCAACAATTGAGGAAAACCTCAAATTCCCATTAATTTATATTTGTAAATTTACCATGTTGCTTGTTTCCAATATTATTATTATAGCTGTATATATTTTACACTTTCTATGATAATAGCTTTAATGATTATCTTGTCTCTATTCATTCATCCAATATCCTATTTTATTTACCACTCTTTATAACGTCACTTTTCTGTTCTATACCTTATTTTCATATTTCTTGTTCTTTTTCACATCTTTTTTCTGTTTCTATTCTCTTTTGGGTTACGCTTATTGTTTAGTTATTGTTATCTGCTAACTATATTTTGATGTTTGCATAATTGGTTGCATTGCTTTTCAATTATTTATTCATTTTCTACATGTTATTCTCATTTATGTATAAAGGGTTATCTTAAATAAATGCTATTTTCAAACTTAGATAAAACAGATATGAGGTCTAAATGTTTTCACTCGAAGGAGTATGCCCAAAGAGCAGAAATGCCACCAGAAGAATTAAATGAAGAAAATCGTGTGTTCCAGTAATTTGGTACTATGGGACCTCCGGAAGCAAGCAAACACCACTAATGTTCCACTGAAACATGATCCAGCAAAGATATGAAATGAAATAGACATAGGCTGCTTTTGTAGTCACTGGGTTGTGGCCAACTGTAGAGTTCCGAGGCTGCTGACACAGACCAAGCTGAAAGAAGATGAAGGTAAGTAGCAGCATACATGTAGGTGATCCCAAATGATAAGAAACAACAGTAGTGTCTGATGTTGTCCTGATAGGATATGGAGGGTCACACCTTCTGCATTAAGAACAGCTCCACAGTGGCTGCGGCGGAGTGTGAAAAACCTTCACAAATAAAACAGCTGTTAGCAGATCTGGCTCCCTTACCTGAATTTCTACTCTGCATTCAACAGCATGGCTGGTGCAACTTTGAAAAACTGAGGGAGAACTGTGGTCCCCATTGACCTGAAAAATGATTGGGTGTAGCTCCCGTCAACTAGTCGGAGGGCCTTATTGTAGTGTTGTGCATGCAATAATGACAGACACTACTTGATGTTCAAGGAGCTTTATTCACACACTCCTTCCTCGTCCCTGTCCCTACTCTAACTGTCCCTTTCCTGCTCGTGCCCCGCCTCTTCCTCCACCCCATGACTCCGCCCACGCCCAGCTACTAGAATGCTCAAAAACATAACATCTCCCCCTTTGTTAACAAAAGAACGAACTAACTTTATTCAAGTTCTTCAATCAGTCTTTGAGGTCTGTGAATGTTTCTTCTCGGTCGCAGACTCATACCGCCAGCATCCAATTCAGCTTCAGTCTGCTGATCAAGTCTTTGGGTTGTGCCCACTTGACTGGGTCCTTGTGTGTCCGGTATGTCTCCATCCTGTTCAAGAGCCTCTTTCAGGCCCGGCGTGCATTTTTGAAAGTGGGACACATTTCTGGTAATCTTTCTCTTTTCAGATGCCGCTGCGACCATGGTGCCTTTTTGTTGGGTGATAACAAACGGTTCGTCTTTGAACGTGCAATCTGTCTTTCGGGATTGTTCTTGTTTGACCACCACGCAGTCCCCCATCTACAAGGAAGGAGACTTGGCTCGCCGTCGATTGTCCGCATATGATTTCATCTTGTTCTTATTGGTGCGATCAGCAAGAGCCACCTCTTGGTGGACATGTGCCGGAGACACTGGTCGCAGAGCACCTTCCCACGTCGGAATCCTGGTCCTGATGGGTCGCCCCAGCATGAGAGTGGCCGGGCACTTTCCTGTGGTGGCATGTGGTGTCGTCCGGTAGGCTTGCAAGACTTCATTGAGGGCAACTTGCAAGTCCTTCTTTTCAAGCGTGGCTTGTTTGAATGTTTTCTTCAGAGTTGCCATGAACCTCTCAATAGTGCCATTAGCCTGTGGCCACAGAGACGTGACCTTTCAATGTCTAAAATTAAGGTGTCATACAAACTCACTAAACTCCCGGCCATTGAAAGGAGGACCATTGTTCGTTTTGAGTTCCTTTGGGACACCCCAGGCGGGGAACACCTCATCAAGTACTGCGATGGTGCAGGAGGCATTAGTGGAGGGCACGAATTGGGCTATCGGAAACCTTGAGTACTCATCCATGATAGCCACCACATACTTGCCCGATTGAAGGGGTCCGTAAAAATCCATGGCTAGTTCTTGCCAGATTCCATTTGGTAGTTTAGTCATTTGAAGCGGGCCGGGGGTGTTCCATGGCTGACTAGTTGATACTGGGGGCAGTCTTTGAGGGTGGCCTCCACCATGAAATCAAGCAGCGGGAACCAGACTCGCTCACGGAGATTTCTTTTGGTTGCAACCACTCCCCGGTGACCTTCATGAGCCAGGTTAATGACTCCTTGTCGTAACTGCCTCGGGATGACAATCCAATGGTCTCTCAGGAGGAGCCCCTCCGAGGTGGCAGATAGCTCTTCGCATATGTGTCTGAACACCTGCATTTCTTGGCGGACCTGAGGATCGGTCTTCTCTTCCTCACTGTCATGTCTCCATCGATGAGTGCGCAGTCTGCGCATGACCTTCTGAAGAATGCTGTCTTGGGAAGTGGCTTCCTGGATGGCCTCTAAGGGGATGGCCGGAGGTCGGGCTGATCCTACTACAAAATGGATGTATTCTTCAGCAATTGACGGAGGCGAGGCCTGGGATTCCTGAGGGTGTCGGGACATGTAGTCCGCAGGATTCTCCCCTTTCCCCGGTTTGTGTATGATTGTGTATGTGTATTCCTGTAGGTGCAGGCCCCACCGTTCTATCCTAGGTGGCATTTTGGCATTGGGATTGCCAAATATGGTGACCAACGCTTGATGATCTGTTATCATGGTGAAATGTTTACCATAGATGAAGACGTGAAAATGCTCGTAAGCCCAGACAACTGCGAGACTCTCCTTTTCCGGCTGAGAATAGGCCTTTTCTGTTTCAGTCAAACTGCGACTGGCGTAGGCCACGATGTGCCGTTGATCATTGTCTTTGTCATACTGGGCCAAGATGGCACCCAGACCTACTGGACTGGCATCCACTGTTATTTCAGTCTTTCTCTTGGGGCTAAAGTATGCCAGGTTGTCCGCAGCCTCAACAGCCTGTTTGATTTCCCGGAAGGCCATCTCACATTGGGAACTCCACACAAAAGGTTGTCCTTGCTTGGTGAGAGTTCTCAGGGAATGACTGATGGTGGCATAGTCTTTGATATATCTGGCACAGTAGCTCGCCATGCCCAGAAATGAATGAATGTCACTGACATCTTGAGGACTCTTGGTGGCGTTGAGTGCAGTCACTTTCTCCGGGTCAGACCTCATGCCAGCTCCCGAAAACACATGGCCAAAGAACTTGAGAGTGGATTGGTGGAACTCACACTTATCTTTGTTTAGAGTCAAGTTGGCCTCCAGAAGAGCATGGCATACTCGATGCAGCGCCTTATCATGCTCCTGCGTATTTGACCCATATACCAGAATGTCATCACTGTAATTCAGCGAGTTGGGTATGTGTCTGATGGTCTGCCGAATCATTTCTTGAAAGATTTCAGCAGCTGATGAAATGCCAAAACTTAGTCTCTTGTATCTAAACAGACCTAAATGTGTAGAGAAAGTCGTTATATATCTTGATTTCTCATGGAGTTCAAGCTGGTGATAGCCCTTGTTCAAATCAAGTTTGGAGAATACTCTGGCTCCATTCAAGGCGATAATCATGTAACTCAGGTGGGGTCCTGGGTGACGCTCTCTCTCTATGGCAGTATTGGGAAGTCTCATGTCTGCACATAAACACACTTTGTCTGGAGTGCCTTTCTTTTGGACTATGACAACCGGAGACACCCATGGCGTAGGACCATCTGTCTTTTCGATAATGTCAGTTTGTAACAGCTCCTGAATTTCCTCCTCCACCACTTGCTGAAGATGAAACGGCACTCGTCGAGGGTGTTGAGCTACAGGGCACACTTGATCATTGCTGTGGAGACGGATCTGGCATTTGTTCATTTTCCCCAGCCCCATGAACAATTTAGGGAACTTGCGAATTATGTCCGGATCACCACTGACTCTGTAAAGGATCTCCACAAGGCGGAGACGATCCGCCATCGGCAGGCTGAGGAGGCACTCTGCCTCGGGACCTTCAATGACATGGATATACGCTGTCACCGATTTGTCTTCGTGTGTGAGAATTGTTTCAAATTTGCCCAAGCATGGAAGTGGTTTCTTCGCCATCCAGGTGAAGACTCTTACGTGTGCTGGGCTCAGGTGAGGTGGTGATTTCATTTTGTTATATTCTGTCACGGGCATGTAATTCAGGGATGCCCCACTGTCAAGCATGAACTGTGTCGCATGAGTCCCCACTTTGATGTCCAATGCGGGATACCTTTTTAGTTGATCAGGGTCTGATACCATGCAAGCAGATTCATCAGTATAATTAGACTCTGCAGACGTCGATCTGAACTCTCTCGATGGTGATCGTTTCGGTGACCTTCTGGTCCACTGAGATTCACGAGAGTCTCGGCTGGAGCGGGACAATCCAGAGGATGACATCGCCCGGTCTTGCACCGCTTTGGCGTGGTGTCTTCTGGGGTCAGACTGCCGCCGGTTCGTTTCACCCCTCCTTTCTTTATTATATACGCCACACATTGCTTCAAAGTGGTTCTTTCGCCTGCACTTGTGGCACTGTCGACCCATCGCTGGACAGACGTCTGAATGCGGATAATCGTACCCACATCAATAGCACTTTCTAGACCTGTCCGATTTCTTTGCATGTTCAGCCTACTTGGCTCTCTGGCTAGACCCATAGCGTCTGCATCCTTTGTGTTGATGACGAGAGGCCGGTCTAGACCTTCTCTGCTGTTCACCTGACCTCCTGCGAGTCTTGGTGCTGTGCATCCAGAAGGCTTGTGCTTTTCTCTCACTTCTTCCTGTCTCCATGCATTTGGCGTGTTCCTCCGCCTGATCATGTACCCTTGTCATTTCTTCTATATCATCAAGATTATGGCTTTTTCAGAGCAACCTCCTCCGGAGTGTTTCGGAGTGACAACCTTTGATCACTCGCAGTCGGATAGCATCTTCCGTTGAGAACGCATCAAAGTTGCAGTACTGAGGCAGTCGTCGTAACCTGGAGATGAAGGTGCTCATCATTTCTTCTTTGTCGTGACGAGCTTGATGAAAAACATACCTTTCATAGTCCACATTCCTTTTGTGTATGAATTTCTTATTCAGCGCTTCTTTTGCTTTGGCATGAGTCCCTTTGTCATTTTCTGGCAGCTCCTTAATCACTTTGCTGACTTCTTTGCCAACTAAATTACGCAGTGCAATGAGTTTCTCTCTATCTATAGTGACCTTTGACCCTTCAAGACAGTCCTCAAAATCTTCTAGCCACTCCTGCCATCGAGGGCCCATGCTCCCGCCAGCCACCAACATTAGTGGTTCAGGGGGACGCAAATGTGATATTCGAAGCTCAGTCGAGGTAGCCACTGTAGCATTGCCATTCTCTTACGGTGGTGGATTCAACATACTTGAGCGTGATTGGCAACGTCACCTTTTATTTTACTGGTGCCAGTCGTTTTGTCAAAACTCGTTTTAAGGTACCACTGCCTGTTTCGCATTTACCAATGCTTGTTTGCGTTTGCCAATGCTTATTTTTGCATTTTCCCGTGCTTGTTTTCTTTCACCAATGCTTATTTTATTTCATTTGCCAATGCTTGCTTTTGCATTTACTAGTGCTTGTTTTGCAGTTACCAAGGCTTATTTTGCATTTGCAGTGCTTGTCCTTGCATTTACCAGTGTTTGTTTCGCATTTACCAATGCTTGTTTGCATCTGCCAGTGCTTGTTTTTTGCATTTACCAGTGTTTGTTTCGCATTCACCAATGCTTGTTTGCTGGAGCCCTGAGCCGCCTGACTTCAAAATGGCTGCTTCCTATTTACACATAGGGATTGTCCTGTGGGCTGCCTGACTTCAAGATGGCCGTCGCTAGTGAAATCTCGGCTCCCGCGGGATTTCAACTTCATTCATTCTCCTCGCGCTCCGATCCAGTTACTGAGACTCACCGGATCGCCGATCTTGTCAGCAGCACTGTAGTAGCCGCGCTCCACTTGCTTTCTCTGGAGCTTCTTCACGAAGGGGTCACGGTAGGCTCGCGATTCTGTTGCTTCACTCGCTGCCACTTCCGACGCCTTGCCAAGTTGCACGCATCTGGGGTGAGCTCCCGTTTTGGCGCGAAGTGACTTCTCGGCAGCAAACTTATTTCACCACTCACTCGGCAGCGCTCCACACGATCGATGGATCGTGGAGCTGTCACAGCTGTCACTGGCCTGGTTCCTCAGGCGGCGATCTTCTCTGGGGGCACACGTGTCGTGACGGCGACTACTTCTCGGTGCTGCCAAGGGACAGGGCACTCGTTTCCTCAATGTGGGGATGGCAGGTTACTTCATCCCACCCTCGTCGCCAGCTGTAGTGTCGTGCATGCAATAATGACAGACACTACTTGATGTTCAAGGAGCTTTATTCACACACTCCTTCCTCGTCCCTGTCCCTACTCTAACTGTCCCTTTCCTGCTCGTGCACCGCCTCTTCCTTCACCCCATGACTCCGCCCACGCCCAGCTACTAGAATGCTCAAAAACATGACAGTTATCACTAGTTATGTGACAAGAGGCAGGACCAATAGGCATACCTTCACTAAATCACATGTGATATATCACATGATAAATATATTGCATCCACTAAGCTGACTGGACCTCTACAGTGTAAGTTAAGTCTAGGTAAGTAGACGTGGAGTTAAGAATGATAAATCTATTCTTACCCTAATGATATAGCAGACGGGATTTCTTTGTAAAACTATATCACAAACCTCGATGTAGTGTCATACAACTGAGTAGTGAAATAAGAACTGTGGGCCCGATTCACAGAACTAACTTAAGACAAAATCACAAACTTACTACTTTTGGTATTCACAGAAGTTAGGATTTTGTCTTAAATTTGTCTTAAGACAGACTTAAGACAAAATCCTAACTTAAGTGCTGCCTTTGACACTGTAAACCATCAAGTGTTGATCCAACGGCTGTCCAATGTGGGGGTCACAGGAGTGGCGTTGCAATGGCTTAGGTCGTTTCTGCATGGCCGTACCTATCAGGTCTGGGAAGGCAGCAAGAAGTCTCCATCTATCCCCCCCAGTGTGGTGTGCCACAGGGCTCCTCGTTGAGCCCTACGTTGTTTAACGTCTATATGGCCCCCTGGAGGATGTGGTGGCCCCTTTTGGGATAAAAATCGTCAGCTATGCTGATGATACCCAGCTGGTGGTCGCATTGTCTCAACTGGAGAAGAACCCAGATGCACTGCGCCTATGCCTGACCAATGTACACACCTGGATGTGTGAATCGTCGCTCAAACTAAACGGTTCCAAGACGGAGATAATGCTGTTAGGGCACAAGACTCCCTCTCTCCCCTTGACCGTTTGGCCCAGCTGTCTGGGGGAGCTCCCCAGCCCCAAGCAGGAGATCAAGAGCTTGGGAGTCTGGTTGGAGCAGGAGCTCTCCTTTAAAACTCAGGCCAAGAAAACGGCGGGGGTTTGCTTTGGGCTTCTTCGTTCAGCCCGTAAAGTCCTGCCCCTCCTCCCCTTGCCATCGAGGAGTTTACTCATCCAGGGGTTAATTATCTCCAGGCTTGATTACTGCAACGCCATATTCCTTGGTGCTCCGGAAGCCACGCTCAGTAAGCTGCAGCAGGTGCAAAATGCTGCGGCTAGGCTGCTGACTAACACATCAAGGAGACAATCAGCTAAGCCCGCCTTGCAAGCATTGCATTGGCTCCCGGTAAGAGAGAGGGTCAAGTATAAGGCTCTCTGTACGGCCCACAAGATTCTTCAAGGGAAAGGACCCCCTTCTTTGAGGAAGCTGGTGGTGCCTTACAAACCCAACAGAGCTCTTCGCTCTGATCAAAAACTTTTGATACAGGTCCCCAGAGTCCAGAAAGCTCGCACTGGAGGCAGAAGATTCTCGGTGCATACAGCCACCCTTTGGAATTCGCTCCCTATGCAACTGCGTCGTGAGACTTGCATCCTTCGTTTTCGGAAGTCTCTGAAAACACACCTTTTTCCATCTTAACACGCTGGATAGCTTTGCATCGGCCTGACGGACTCCTTGATAAGCGCTGGGATGCCCAAGGGTAACCATGCGCTATATAAGACTCAAATAAAATAAATAAATAAAATAAGTCTGTCTTAAGTCTGTCTTAAGACAAACTTAAGACAAAATCCTAACTTCTGTGAATACTAAAAGTAGTAAGTTTAGGATTTTGTCTTAAGTTAGTTCTGTGAATTGGGCCCCTAGTATATTAGGGAGCCCACTGTGCCTGCACCTATCAGTTGGATTTAATGTGTATTTTGTGAAAAAACAGCCTGAAGACACTGGCTCCGATGATTATTTTGTGACAAACCAGTCTTGACATATTCTTTCACTGGGCTGGTCACACCCACCTGGTTAACGTCCTTCTCAGGTTAGACTAGTTCTTCCTGGTTGTTTTTTTTTTGCCAACTAAATATTTATGTTAAAGGAAGACCCTCTCCCCAAACCCCCTCCCCACCATCCCCGGCCCACTGTAACCCTTCTCCCTCTTTAGTTTCGGGGCTCATCCTCTTTATTCGGTGTTAAGGGGTAGTCTTCCCCTTAAAAAAATCCCTCTTCTTCCTCCATCTTTAAATTTTTGGTGTGATTTCCCTTCCCCGTGGAGTCCTTCTTCCTTTCTCCTCCTTGTTGTGCACCCAGGTCCTGGGGGCGACAGGCCGTCACTCTTGCTTTAACAGTAATTCATTTTTTCTCATCTGGCACAGTCCACCCTACCCATTCACCCTATTTCTACTTCCCTCCACTTCTCTCCTCTTCTTCTTTTGACTTGGAGTTCCCTGTTCCTTCCTGTCTGGACATGGTAAACATAGAAGAAAGAACACCACACCCCTGTGCTCTCCCTCGTCTCCCCTTTTCGCGTTTTGTTAATTCATTTTCAATTGCTTAGGTTCTAGGAACTGGAAAAAATATTTTTTATACTAGATACGTACACACACACTGAATTTAGGATTCCAACTTGTGTCCGGTATACTTTTTCACAAAAAACAAAGAACATAAAATATTTCTGCAAAAAGAGAATGCATTTGCAGCAGCATGGTTTCATCAAGCTGGTTCCCTTAATTTTAGGAATTCATCACATTGTGGTACATCCATCAGCTGAACTGCAGGGGGGAGACAGAGGGAGAGAGATGGAGAAGGAGAGAGAGAGAGAGAGAGGGGGGGGGGGAGGAAGGTAGAGGGAGATGGAGAGAGAGAGAAAGAAAGAGAGAGGAAGGTAGAGAGAGATGGAGCGAGAGAAAAAAAGAGAGAGAAGAGAGGAAGGTAGAGGGAGATGGAGAGAGAGAAATAGAGAGATAGGGAGAGATAAAAAGAGAGAGGGGAGAAGGTAGAGGGAGATAGAGAAGAGAGAGAAAGAAAGAGATAAAGAGAGAGATAGAGGGGAGGTAGAGGGAGAGGGAGAGAGAGAGAGAGAGAGAGAGAGAGAGAGAGAGAGAGAGAGAGAGAGAGATTCAGTGGAAATAGAACATGGGACACTTTGACATGATATGATCAAACTCCAGGTGTAGTTCTAAAAAGGTACAGATACATGAATAGATCTATGCACACTACATTAACAACTAAAGTAGAAATAACTACAGATACCACTTTTTAACGTGCTTAGTGGGTGAAGGTTCATTTTTGGAGGGAAGTCTTTGCTGATTATTATTTTATGCACAAATTCGTAACTGACCAACTGGACAATCGCATACTAAGTGGTCAGCTCCCTGAGTAAGCATTGTGTTGCTGTGTCTTTTTCTTACCTTAAGACACTCAAGTGCTAAAGGATAGTACTTGGTTTTTCAATTTGGGGTCCAACAGTACCATGGCCCCAGGAAACTGGCGTAAAACAACCCAGATTGTTAAAGTTGGTGACCAGCAGCCTCTGACTCTCCTGGGATCAAAGAAAAGGGTTCTTAGTACTTCTTAGGGGGAACTCTCTAATGACCTAAACCTGCTGCTGTGCCTTTGGAAGGCACTGACCTACATAGTCTGTGTGATGAACCGCCTCTCCCTCACTCATTTTTATGGGCACAGAAAGCGAGCCCTAGATGGGTAGTGGACTAAGCTCTAGGCCTGACATTCATTTGCCACCCAGACATGTATTGGGTTCCAGTCCGACTGGAGCACGGTAGCCTAGCAGGTATGGCTCACCTGCTGGAGACTGCTCGCCTTTGTGAAACCTGGCATCCGATGGGCAAAGGCCAGTGACCACGTTCTGTGCTTTAAAGTGCTGCATATGTTATGAATGTGGATTCCTACAGCAAATGCTGTGCCACTTTCTAGTTGATATATGCAGCATTCCATTTCCTTGTGCTTAGTTAAACTTATCAATACAAAAGACATGTATTGGAATCAATATTTCTGATACTATTATTTGGAAGAAAAACATGAATTAATCCTTCCACAGTAACAACTCCTCATCAATACTTTATATGAATAAACGTCACTAACTCAAAAATGTAGTTTTTCTTATAGATTTTTATATAGTTGCAGACAATTGCAAAAACATATACATACAATCAATATCACCAATTAGATATATCAACATCGGATAGTAACAAGCAAAAGAAATCAAACTAATTCCCTGAATTACCCTAATCATTTATACAGATGCTTTATGTAATCCACTGCATTCTGTCAGGAGATCACCCTATTTTTTCATCAAGGAGTACAACCAAGGACCACAGTTTGTATAGTCCCTCTCGGTGCCGCTTCGCTGAAGGAGCATCGTTTGGGGGTGATTTTTAAATCATAAGGACTCTACTCCCAGGAGACCACTGGCCACGCACCACCTGTAGCAGCCCCTCCCACCAGCAGCAGCCGCTACTTAACTCCTCGCGCTTCCCTGAAGGAGCATCGTTTGGGGGTGATTTTTAAATCGTATGGACTCTATGTTATAGGAGACGGCTGGCCACACTCCACCTGCAGCAGCCCCTCCCACCAGCAGCAGTCGCTACTTAACTCCTCGCTGCACCTGCTGCGCGAGTGCCGCTTCGCTGAAGTAGCATTGTTTGGGGGTGATTTTTAAATCGTAAGGACTCTGCGACCCAGGAGACTGCTGGCCACACGCCACCTGCAGCAGCCCCTCCCACCAGCAGCAGCCGCTACTTAACTACTCGTGGCATCCGCTGAGCGGAATGAGCGCGCACGCCGGGTGAAGCCCAGGCCAAGGGCGGGCCCGTTTGAGCACGTTGGAGGCCGGAAGAGGCTGGGCTGGGTCTCCCCTCTTTCATCGACAGTTTGCAAGGTCAGCTATCTTATTTATATTCGTTTTTACCAACTTGCACTGCTATTGTGAGTGTAACTACAGTGCTTCATCCAGTTTGAAATGTCTGGTCGTGACGGGAAGGGGAGGAAGGCTGTAACGGGTGGTTATGTAGCCGGGACACTCGATCAGTTCATTACAAGGGCCACATTGGTATTGGCGCATGAGATCGCAATCACTGAGCGCCGCCTCTCACAGGATCCTGCTTTTGTTAAACGTTCATCTTTGGGGAATTTAATGCTGGTACGCACCCGAAGCAGCATATACATCCAGCCATCGATTTAGAGGCCCCAAGTCAGACTAGTAACCCATTACCACAGGAAACGGTGATTACCAGGAGTGATGGGGACTCTAGTTTGCCGGCCCAAATTAATCATAATATACCAACAATCACAGCCGGCGGGGTAGTTACCCGCGCATCTATGGTGTCTGCTCCCAAGGCTCTGCCTACTTCATCAGGGCATAAACTGGGAGCTGTCTCCAAGAGGAAGCGAGGTGGGGGTGCACAGAGGGGAAAAAACCCTAAGATGGCTAAACCAAATAAACCAGATGAGCTGGCATGTGTTGCACCTATTACCCCTGGGCCTCCATACGTGACCACACCTGCACCAAGTACTCTATCTACGATGTCTTCTGTCGGTTCTCTGACCACAATGGACGAGGGTTTCTGATTAAAAGTAGGTGGTCTTGAAGCTCGACATCGTGATGGCCGCACGGTAGCTCGGCTCCGCCGGCCTCCCTGCCCAAACTCATCTATCCTGCCACCCATCCTGCCCAAAAATGATAACATTTTATAGCTGAAGGTCTGCTGATACTTACCACCCTTCCTGGTTGCTCCGACGTTCAGTGGGTCCACAGCGGCGTCCTCCCAGGAAGTGCGGCCTCCGTGGGGTGGAGACCGGGGCCTTGCCTTCAGCGAGTAGCCGGCGAGACGGTGTCGGTGGCGGCCTCGGGTTGAGGATGGGGGCCGGCCGGAAGAGGCCGTTGTGCGAAAACGCCGGAGGCAACTGAACGCGCCTGGGACTACCGTCCGGTGATCCAGAGGTGAGGTGCGGCAAGTTGTGTGTGGGGGACGCCGTGTTGGTGGCTCCCCCCCTTGTTGCCTTGCCCGGCCATTCCGAACTTCATCGCTCGGTGGCGGAGAGTGGCTCCAGCGGAGCGGTGGCGCCGGCGGGTCCCCCTCTTTTGGTGGCCCACAATGTGGTGACCGCCATTGCTCCCGGGCCGTCCCTCAGAGATGCGGATGGGCCCGAGGTGGTTGCTGTTTGTTTCCCGCATTTTGGTGGGGGTATCGATGTCTTGGTTCGCATGCGGGAAGATTTGCTGGTGATCATTGACACTGGTGTACATGACTGCCGTAAACAGCTTTTTCATTACAGTCAGCGGAGGGGATCCCATGGGTTGCTTCCATTGGCCGTTCAGCGGCTGCTCCACGATCTTTTCTCTCCGCTTTGTTTTATGCCCGCTACTTCGACATACATCGTGGCGATAGCTAAGAAAGGACTGGGGTGAGCCCGGTTCTTAATCCGGAGGACTGCTGTTCGGTGCACGGAGTTATGGACTGCCCCAAATTGAGATAATTTGTCGAATCCTTAATATGTATGGCTACCTGAAAACATGCCAGTTTCGTTTTGGGCTGCACTAATTGTTTGTATGGGCGGGGGGTGTGGGCCGTGCGCCTTGTTACATGTATCCTCCCCCCTGGCTTTCCTTTTTCCCTTTTTATCTGTTTTCTTTCCCTTTCCCTATATTATCTCATTCTATATTTCGGGTTCATGTTTAGGGCGACAGGCACGCTGCTGGGAGGGGTAGGCCCATAGCCTTCTGCAGGGGTGCAGGGTGGGGCGGGTGGATTGGGGTCTATTAGATAGTTGCTTGTTTCTATGGCTCTTTTGGGTCCTTTTCTTGGGTCTCCATGACTGTGCGTGATTCCCGCGGGGTGAGTGCCTGGGGGGGAGGATTGGGTATTCCTATATAATATGGTACTTTCAGGTTCTGCTTATCCTGATTTAGCCGCCCCACCCCTAAGAATGTTTGCTGTCTGGATTGTTGATCGCCATATCGCCGTGGGGCGGGTACAGTAACGTGGAGTCCCCTTTTCCTTTTTTCTAGTATTTTCGTTTTCTTTTACTCTCCGGGTTGGGCTGTATAATGATTGCAACTTTATTCGTCCCACTGATAATTTGACTATTATGAGAGTGATGTTCTGCTTGCCTTTGGGCACATGAGGTTGCGGGTGGACACTGACCGAAGAAAAATTGCAAGGGCATCTATGGCTTGAACGCTTTGGACTATTCTGATGACAGATCTATGGATTCCCTCTTATAATGTTGTTGGTTCTGTTCCCAACCATGTGCACCAGGACGCTTATTATACAACCGATCCTTTATTCTTTTAACATAAAATTAACCTTCTGTGATCCTGTGCCGGAGGGTTACACTCAGTTAGCACTATGGACTCGCAGCATTGTGTAGTGTTGCGTAACCACTCCGTACTTTTTATTGATATTGGTGCTTTCCAGTTTGTTCTGTGGCCGGCCTCTGGGTTGTAGGCCCATATTTGTATGCAACCATCTACACAAATAAAGGTTTTCAAAAATTAAAAAAAAAAAAAAAAGTAGGTGGTCTTATTACATCTTCCATACAGCCTATTCTTGCTAGGCTGCTGTCAATTGAGGACAGACTAGCGATATTTGAACTACTGACCACAACCAATCTTGAGTGTATCAAGAAGAATCTGCCAAAGAGTGTCCAAGATAAGGAATTGTCGATAAATTGACCTAGGAGAATTCCTGACACTAATTTGATCTCCCATGCGTCGGTTTCCGATCCAATGGAAGGCACTTCTCGGTTGAATGCTGGAGCTGGACTCAGTGCCAAGGGTGGCACAGATTCACAGGGAATTTTGGATCCCGCAAAGGGCAAGACTATAGAACATCAATCACTGGGAGACGGTATGGCCAATACCTTGCAGCGAGGCAGGAAGGGACCATATAACACTAATGATCATAAGAATATGCTGCCACATATTGATTTACCACCTGAGTCCGCACCCTATGTTGTTGTTCTGACAGGGGTTCCAGATTTAGACAAGGGCAGTGTTGAATCGTACACTGAATTAAAGAATAAAACGATCCATTGGCTGAATACCAACGGACCCCTACCCCCTTATAGGCACAGTCAAATTTTTTTTGCACGCAGAGTGAGCTGGATGGGTCGGAGAACGAAAGATATAGCGGGTGCGGGTAACTGCATAGTTATCCATTTTAGAGATAGTCGGGTAGTGCGCCACATTTGTGAGAGGCCCTTCCACACTACAAGAACTAGTATTCAGACATTTGACCTCAGTTATTTCTATACCCCTCCACCGCAAATGGAGAACTTTGGTTTGCAGAGAAAGAAATGCGAAAGGGGAATCTTGCACGGCTATGTTGGTAACAGAACCGGGCTAGATGGTTCTGGTTTTGTGTCCAGCATCCCTCTTAGTAATAGATTCAGCATGTTTGACATGGTAGACTGACTAATTCCAACCAGGTCTTATCAGAAGAGCGATATTGGGGCTGAGGTCACGAGACAACAGCTAGAGCGAAGTGATGTGCGGGGGCTTATAGCTAGATCCAGAGATACTATAGTTGGTGCCTGTGAGGAGGTGGGGTATCTTTTAGCTGTTGCAAAACCTAATAACTCTATATTTAGTAAGGGGGACTTTACATCTGAAATATCATGACCACTGACAATAACTCTGTGTCCCCTGCGGTTATAGATAGACGAGATTTGGAGGTGACCATTGAGAGTAAACAACATGCAAGTGAACATAGACCTAATAGAGGAGAATCCCAAAGCGAGATAGGGAGCACACGCGGAGATATTTCTATTTCAATAGATTCATGGTCAACATCTAAGATCTCAGAAACAAGTAATATTTTTAAGATGCTATCGTGGAATATTGCAGGGCTTGCATCCAAGTTGAGAGACCCCTCTTGGCTAACATTCATAAAGGATTATTCTATCATCTGCCTGAAAGAATCATGGACAATTGAGGCATCACATATAAGTCGCTATCGTACATTCCATACCCCTGCCAGTCTCAGTGCGATCGGACGTAATAAAGGGGGATTATGTACATATGTGTCTAACCTGGTGGGTGAATTGGTAGTGAAACTTGGGAATGGGTCAGAACTTTATCAGATACTGTCAGTAAGTATTGGGGGCAAAAAGGGAACAGTTCTAATACATTTTTATAGTAACATCCCGAAAACTGAAACCAATAAGGTACTAGTAGAATTATGTCAAACCCTGAAATACATAAAAGACCAATGACTGGGGGATATGGGACTAATATGGACTGGCAATTTTAACTGATCTCTATGCCCATATAGCCAGTTGGGTATCTGTGGCATGGGCAAAGATAAAGAAGACTTTCTAACACATTTTTCCCATACTATTGTGGGGGACATGCTGAATGGAATCATTTTTCATTTTGATCTGGGTTATGCTAACGAACTATGTATCCTGTACGCTTTGAGCCAACCTTTAAAATCAATAATTGATTTTGCCCTTATGTCAAAAAGGTATTCTTGCAATGTTTATACTTGTAAAACATGCAAAATAGCGATGAGTGACCATCACCCCATTAGGCTAGATGTTTTCCTTGCAGGGGATAAATCAACCTCCAAAGCAATAGAAACAACATATAATTACAAAATAAATCTTGCAAGGATAAATGGATATACTATAAACTGGACCAAAGTGGACCCTAGGGTTTTTCTTGAAACCCTAGTAAAAAACAAATATATGGATTTTGAAACATGCCTCTCGCAGACAGGTGATAATGCACTAGTCTTCGAGGCCTTCCTTAGAATCTCAGAAATCTTCTCACAGGGACGCAGAAACAGGGCATGAACAAGGCACAGGGCTGGTTCAACAGGGATTGTAGTAAGGCACATGCTCATTTAATGAAGGTCCTAAAACAAGATAACAGAAGTAAGGAAAAAGTGAAACTGGCCAGAATTGATTACCAACTAGCAATTAAAAAGCGTAAGACTCAGTTGAAAATGGAAGCATGGCAGGCGTTACATCAGGCCTGTATAACAAAGGATAATACGGGTTTCTGGAGGGCTGTTAATGCGCCCTTTTTCATAGATAGGGAAACCGACATTATTGACGTGGCAATTTCGGAACATAAATGGGTTACTTATTTTGAGGATCTTTATAAGGCTGACATCTTAACCCAGAGTGAGGGAAGTACTGCTGTAGAGGGAGATGATAATGTTCACATTAAATCTTTCCCCTTGAACATTGAAATCTCCTATGAAGAAGTTTTAACGGCTATTAGCGAGAGTGCCTCAGCAAAAGCCCCTGGACCTGATGGTGTGCCAGTGGATGTATACTAGTCTAATACTGATCTATGGGCCTAAGCATGGGCGGAAAATCCGTTACGCTCGCGGATTTTGCGGATTTTCGGGAAATCCGCAATCCGCGAGATTTGCGAATTTCCCGCAAAATCCGCAAATCCGCGAGCAGCGGATTTTGCTCGCGCTGCTCGCACTGTTCGCGTGAGTTCGCGCCCCGCGAATAAGTGCAAAATTGCAGAAATACGATCTTAGCAAAACTGAAAGTAACTACTTACCAGGTTCAAAAGTTCAGGCACATCATTAGTAGCCATTTCCTGTAGTGCTTCCTGAGGGGCCCCTCCAGAGTTCAGTTGCCAGTTGAAACTATTATGTGACCCTGCTCTGAACCTCAGAATAGTTACACATATGCCACAAAGGTCCTGAATTACAGCTAAGGGAGACAAGCAGGAGCCAGGCTGGAAGTTAAAATCCATTAATCAGCCCCTAATTCATTATTGTCAGTTGGGGCAGGGCAGGTGTTGTAACTAATTTTGCAACAATGAAAGCACTTAGCAAGTGCAAAAGATCACTAATCAGGGCGCACTAAGGAAGCAGGTGCCAGCTAAAAAAATATTCTGTGACACATTAATCAGCCCCAAATTAATTCAGGTCACTTGAGGCAGGGAAGGTGTGCTTTGCTTTGCCGAAAATAATGTACACTGGACAACCAGAGGGTGTGGTGATGAAACAGAGGGTGGCATGGGTGGGCCAGAGGGTGGCATGAGTAGTCAGAGAGTGGCAGTGGTGACAGAGAGTGGCAGTGATGAAGAAGAGTGTCCCAAACAGGCTGGACACGTAGAAACAACAAGTTCGCGAAACTTGCGACCCGACAGGTAAGTTCGCAATTTGCGAAATTGTAAAAACCCTCGCGAACTGGCAGAAACACGGGCGAACACAAAAAAAAAAAAATCCGCAAATTCGCGGGAATTCGCGGATTTTGCGGATTGCGAATCCGCAAATCCGCAAAATTCGCGGATTGCCAATCCGCAAAATCCGCTCATGCTTATATGGGCCCCGCTCCTAACAAATGTTTTGAATAGCTGTAATAGACATAGGTTTATCCCCACTTGGCTAGACGCTATTGTGGTTCCCATCTTCAAAAAAGGGAGATAGAAATTAACCTAACTGCTATCGTCCAATTTCATTATTGGAATCACTTATGAAAGTCTCTGGGAGGGTTATTTACAATAAATTACAATCTTGGGTAGAAGAGACGAGCTTACTTTCGAAGTTTCAATACTGGTTTAGGGCAGCACTGGGAACGACTGAACAGGGATTAAATCTAGCTCTAATCATAGGTAAATATGTATTAGCAAAAAGGGAAAACTTTTTTTAACGTTTGTCGACTTAAGTTCAGCTTTTGACTGTTTGAACCATGATAAACTCTGGAGCACCTTGAGAGAGATGGGTGTTGACCCAAACTTGTTATTATTTATCAAGGAGTTATACAGGGGAGCGGGGATGAGGGTTCGGTATGGGAATCAGGGAGAATGTAGATCTAAGTTTAGCATAAACAAGGGAGTAAGACAAGGGTGTATACTTGCCCCGTTTTTGTTCAACCTATACATAAACAGTGTAGGTTTTTACTTGGCTCAGGACAGGCAGAATTACCCTCTCATTGAGAACACCCCAGCCCCCATTTTACTATACGCGGATGGCGCAGTTATCATGGCGCGGACGTAGATAGCCTCCAAAGAGCTGTTATCAAATTTACAACCTATATGAAAGATAAAGGCTTACAAATAAATAAACGTAAAACCTTTACTATATGCTTTGCGATAAAAAAGGCAATACATGTAAAAATGTTATTGAAAAGACAAAAATAGACACGACTGACAAGTTTTCTTACCTGGGTATTAATTTTGAGAAGTCGGGCTCATGGTCATCAGCTGTAAATGTGAGAAAATTGTATTTTGCTAGAGCTATAGGTGCAGTTCGCAATTTTTCAAACAAATTGGGCGGCCGACCAGTTCCAGAGCTAGTGGATATTTATAAACCAAAATGTGTATCTACTGCAACATATGGGGCGGGGATTTGGGGAATAGCGGGCGTTCAAAAAATTCAACGCTGCAAGAATGATTTCTTGCGCTACCTTTTAGCTGTCCCGGGTTCTACTGATGCATTTGTATGTCATAAGGAACTCTGCATGCCTTACATGTCAGATATTATCCAAGTTAATCCCCTTTTATTGTGGCACAAGGTGTGATCCTCTGCTGAGACTAGTTTTAAATAGAGATGTTATCGAGGACTGTCTCAAATTAGAGGGGGTAGCCAGGATATTATGGATTAAATATGTAAAAAAAACTATCGTATGACATTGGTCATCCTGAATATTTTGATTCTCCAAACTGTATAGAAAGTATATCGAGGAAAAACTTGAAAGTGACTTGTTTGAATTACTTAGAGAACAAGCGTTGGCTGTCCGAAAAAGAAAAGACCTTAGTTATGGAGAATCATTTGATGTTGCAATGTCATGGTATCCAACCCTATTTGATACAGGTTCAAAGTTGCTACTCTCATATGCTACTCACACGTTTCAGCGGCGAAACCTTTTTTAGAATGGTTACATTCCCAGAGATAAACTCATGGTCTAAAAATCTGTTACCATGCCCGGGTGATGATATTTCCACGCAATCTATGTTACATTGCATACTTTTCTGTAAATTTTATGATTGACCTAGGAGAAGATTTTTAATATCTATCTTAAAGAAGTGGGGACTTAGACAATGCAGAAGAGCATTTTTGAAGCTTCCAATGCAAGAGAATGAATTGATTATGTTGGCTATGTCGTCATTTTTAAAAGCTATTATCAGACATAGGAACACCATGAATAAATGTTTTATATTTATTGACTGAGTCTAATATCCTTGTGCAAATAATATGAGCTGCTTCTTATCACATTAATGTATTTGGTATAAAAAGTATAATGATGATGAACCATACTATTGTGTATGTAAATGTGCTTGTCACTTTTTATTCTTTTTATTGTGCTTTTATGGTTTTTAAGAAACAAAATCGAATGGAGCAGTTTCTGACTTTGACTAGTCCCTCTCTTAGTTTTTTGTGTACTCGCACTTTTATTATTTATTAGGGCTACTCCACACAAGGTTGACGCGTTTTGGCCTGACGTATCTAAGGCCTCTTTAGGACTAGGGTACCACACTGGGTACCTTAAATCGGTTTGTAACACGTGGTATATTTTTAAGTTTCTCCCGTATATTCTCAGTACCACTGCTAGGCTTCCCACATGCGTGTCTTTAAATTCAAAGATCGCTGTGCCGCAGTTGTAACCATATTGGGCCGCGTATCAATCGCGGTCTCTGCTCTAGTCAATCTCTGTCTTATTTTTTCCACATGTAGATCCCAAAATCGGTAACCGGCTCTCTTTCTCTGGAGAAAGAGAGCCATATTTCCACATGTAGATCCCAAAATCGGTAACCAGCTCTCTTTCTCTGCAAACTGCTACACACTGCGTCCGATAACACGATAACCGCACCTCAGTGGTCATCACACACGACATGGAAACATTTCCCACAAAGGACCGAAACAAAGACAACATCCTGGCAACCACACATCCTACACAGTGGAGCATGCTACCCATGTAGGCAAGTGTTTCAGCACCCCACAACACAATTGTCCAACTACTCCCAGACACCTGCTCTGACAACGTCGGTGTAGCATCCATCCCTTTGGTACGCATGGTCACCAGTTGCAGCACAGATGCCAAGGACTGAATGGCCCAGCAGTTTGGGTTTCTCATCCCTTGATTCAGTCAGGGTTTGAGGCGACCAGAGTTTGCGTTACCTAGTACTGACTGGTACCGCTCTATTCTCAAATGCTGGCACTGGAGGTGGGCAAGCCAATACATTTGCAGGGTGAGCCAAGCCAAAGCTGAGCCAACGGCCTGACTTGGATCTTAGAGCCTGTGCACGAGCCGAGCCCTGAAAACGTTTGCTATGTTAATCATACAGCAAACACCATGTAAATAAAATAAGAAATAGTGCTTCAAAATTAAAAAAAATGAATTTCTAAAACGTGAAAATTTGACATTAATACATCACATGATAGAACTGCACAGAGATGTACTTACTAAAAGTAATACTTTTTAAACAAACAGTTAGTGCACTAAGAGGCAAGCCAATTGTCATGTAAACCCTGTACATGGCCCAGATTATAAAACAACCACATTGTAGTCTATTAAACCAGGCACAAAAGGTGGTTGTACAAGTGGTAGTCTGAACTCACTTATTTGAAACTGCTTACATACACGATAAGGAAGAAAAAAAGTGTAGGTGAAATAAAATACTTGCCCAAGCTCACACAGTTTAAGCGGTGAAACCGCGATTTTTTTGGGACAGGTGTTCTGGTTTCACTTTACACAAATCAGCCTGGAAATTACTATCTTTCCTTGTGTTAAGGATTTGTTTTTACCTCTTTGTG